>NC_054758.1:15435000-15470000 GCF_018143015.1 Lytechinus variegatus | reverse complement strand
TAGGACAGATGCAGGATTGCCGAGATGACAATACGGGGGGGGGGGGGGTAAAAGGATTGTTTGATGGGGTTTTAACGAACAAATTTTTTTCTGCTTTGAAATAAGTCAAGGTAGTGGTGTGGCAATTGTGGTGATAATAATCATAGATGATGGTGTTGATGATGATGATGATACCGAAAACGATGATGATGATGATGACGATGTTGGTGGTGGTGGTAGTGATGATGATGGTGGTGGTGATGATGATGGTCATGGTGATGATTATGATGATGATAATCATGGTGATGATTATGATGATGATGATGATGATGGGGTGGTGGTGATTGTGGTGATGATGGTGACGACGACGATGATGATGGTGATACTGTTGATTACAACTACGACAAAGATTATTAAGTCATGAGAATAATTATGGTCAGGATGTTGATAATGATGGGGGAAAAGGTGAAATACAAGAAATAAAATAAAAACGAAGACAAAAAAAAGAAAAACCTACCTTCATTTGCCTTGCCAGCCTCCCGCCCATGGGGTACATTGATCTGCGTATCCAACATGGTGGCGGCACAAAAACTCGTTGACAATTTCAGTCACGATGTCCTGCTATCTACGCTGCAAACGAGTCTAAAGTCATCGACTATTTTTCATGGATGCTGCAAAAAACAAAATGGAGCGAAAGGATGTCAAGGACAATCCCACAAGACAGTGAATTCATAGACATTTGCTGTACAGACAATGTAGTATGAAAACTTTGGATTCAATATTGCGAAATCAACATAGCTGAATTAGTTTGATTTACAAAATAGGTCTAAGCCTGAACAATCGCGATTATATTTGTTAGAAATCCTTATAAAATCTCTTCAATTGTAAATCACACAGCATGGTGGCTGTGTGATCTTCAATTGCAGATTGTCTGCAAAATTAAGAGATAAATTAATTGTTTTGGAGTCTGGCTTTATTCATGATAAAATTGATCCAACTCCTGCGGCGCATATAGGACTGTGATAGATTAGAAGGGTACAAAATGGAAGTAAATATTGTGAATGAAAATGAATATTTGGTTTCATGCCAAGCGACAATGATTATCAATATCCATATCTCTCCATTTTATCCACCCGAGACATTTCAAGGTTTGCAACGACCCACTATCTTCCCCAGTCTCCAGATGTATGCATGGGCATGTGAGTGAGTGTGTGTGTGTGTGTGTGTGTGTGTGTGTGGGGGGGGGGGGGTAATCATGACTAAGTGTCGAAGCTTAATTTTTAATTTTATTTTTAATTAAAATTTTTAATTAATTTTTAATTAAAATTTTTAATTTAAATTTTAATTTAATTTTTGCATAAAGATGAAGTTTAAAACAGACAGAGAAAAAAATACATAAACAAACAGTGTAAACAATTAAGTAAATAGATATAGATAGAGAGAGAGAGAGAAAGAGATAGATAGATAGATAGAGACAGATATATAGATAGATAGATATTAATGCATATGACTGCATATATATTGAGATAGAATACATAGATATATAAACTAATGATGATAAAATAACAATGACATGCAACAGTTATATAGCGCGTATATTTTAAGCGCTGCAAATTATTAGTATTACCCGAATAATATGACTACTCTAACCAGGTACTGCTCGAGCATTCAAGGAATTCCTTCCTACCAGTACCCATCTACTTCACCTGGGTGGAGAGTGACAAATTGAAGATAAATGTCTTGCCAAAGGACACGAGTGTCGTGGTGGGGTCCGAACCCCAAACCGTGTGGTTCAAAGTTCATAGACTTATCAACTAAGCCTTAAGTCCTCGAAATATTAAGACTAATGAACCAATCAATGAATCAACGAATGACTGCATGAAATTGTAGTTGACTTGAATACATCAATACATATTTTTTTTGTTTTATTTTTATTTCTGATTTCACAATATTTATATTGTTACAAATATTTATTTTTGTAATATATACAAACAATTTGTAATGTATACAATATAATCGTAATACATCAATAGAACAAGAACAAAATGGCGTGGTTATACGTCAAAACGAAAAAGAAATGAATTTGAATTCAAATTCAAGGAAATACAATAAATGAATATGAAAGTAACAAATTAAATATTAACTGAATAAATTCGTATGGGAAGAAGTAATAACATACTAGGAGGAGGAAAAACGAACCAGAAGGCATTTGAGGAAACATACCTTATTACTTATTGGAATCCCCGCCCACAATTTTGATAATTTTGAGCGATGCTATCTGTTATATATCTCATCATCTATGTCAGGGAATTCCGATAATTTAACCGCGATTTCCAACTTGTTCCATGATTAGAATACACTAAGTTACAATTTCCTTTCTGAAAAATATTTTCCCCGGGCAGCCCCTGTATACTTTTATGCCGATTGAAAGGTCCTTAGTATATGCAAAATGTCATATCGAATCTGGAAAATGTTCAAAGCCATTTAATAATAGATTTTTTTTAACTCAGTTATGCTTGAGTGTCAGCTAGAAGAGAAATCTGAAATACAAGGATGAAAGGGCCGTCGAATGTTGATTTTTTTTAATGTATTGTTTTGAATTGATATCAAGCGCGTTTTGGGGGTATTTTTTTCTTTCTCTGGAATAATGGCAATATCAAAATGGGGGAAAATATACACATCTTTATTGGATAGGGCACCAGATGATCATCATGGTACCATCTAAAAATCATAAGATACAATAGAGAAATAAAATTTTCATTCATCTATCGTAACTGCAGTGTCATTGGTCAGCACACGTGGAAATTATTGTTCATACTAGAAATGTAAAAAAATATAATTTGAACTTAGAACCTAGTAATAATAGATCCCCCTATAATTACAATAGGCATTTATATAGCGCCATCTGTAGAAATATTCTATTCCGAGGCCTGATGTTATTATTATTATCAGTATTACCCCGGCTTTAGCTCGAGCTGCCTTTCACCGCTCGTGCATTCAAGGAATTAATTCTGCCGGGCACCCGTTCACCTCACCTGGGTTGAGTGCAGCTCAGTGTGGATAAATATCTTGCTGAAGGAAATTACGCCATAGCTGTAATTGATATATAGGCATAATTTATTAAAACAGCGAAACTGTGACTTCACTTCACTCTTTGCAAACACATACCATTTCTACGGTATGAGATCGAAACCATTCTATATTATGCTATATCGGGCAATCTCCCATGTTGCCAATGGAAAATTACATGATGAAATCAGGAATCTTTTGCATACAATTTCGCTGGGTCAAATGTGTTTGCAACCAAGTTGAGAGTGAAATCACTTGACGTAATTGAAAACACGTGTTACCATATTGGGCATGCATTCTCCAATGTTGCCAATGGCAAATCAAATCTCTGCGGAAAATATACAATGGGGTCCGGAATATTTTGCACACGATTTCACTGATCCATAACAGACTCAAGGTCGAAACCAACCATTATGATTAACAAAATGTATTGCTATGTCGGGCAATCTCCCATTTTGCCAATGGTAATCAGAATATATATAATATACAGTGCGTATAAAAAAAACGGGACAGTATTGAAAAGTCTAAAAAAAATTGTTTCAAAATATTATATCTATATTTTGATGTTAATAGATGTTTCTAGATCTTATCTTTCAAATATCATTTAAAAAATTAATTTTGTTCATGCTTGAGCGAACATGAGACGTTTTTGTCGGGGGTTCAAAAAGATGCTTGCGCCACAATGGCAGTAATGAGAAATTTGATGATTAGACTTTTAGCTAATCAGCAGACTTTTCGCCTAATCTTTTTATTATTTTTGCCATAATTTTCGAATTATGCTGTCAAATTTCATTTTCAAATTTATTTATTTAACCGAATTATTTTGTTTTTCATTTAAACTTCTTTTACCTTTGAATTTTCCTTCATAAGTAAGATAAGAAGACTTTTTGTCAACCCAAGTAAGAAGATTTACATTTTTAAGTGGGAAAATTTATAATTATTCAAATCCTTTTAATATGTGAAACGCATTATGATATATATGGTAACTTTAAAAGATATGAATCAATTTTCAAGGGATTATTGAATCCTTCACCAAGTTTAATTATGTCCTTGATAGGACAAACAGGAAAAAAACTCATGTCTTTCAATGGCAATGGTGTATTGAGTCAATTCCGAAGGAGCAAGATATGGCAGATTGGGTAAAATGTGTTAAAAAGTTGTGAAGCGAACATGCAAAAATTTCCACTTTTTTATTAAAATATCAATTTTTTCTATTTTGACATAATATTCAGAAAATGATATCATATTTCGTTTTCTATGTTTTCTGTTATTTTTCTTTCCACTTTTTATTCTTGGTCATGATTTTTTTTTACAATTGGTGGGGGAGCACCCCAAACCCCTACCCATCAGTATGCCACTGTTCAAAGGCACTATAACCTTTGTAGCACACAATGAAAGGATTTGAAAAAAAAACGCGCTCTCCCATACTCAGGTTTTAAAAAATGTTCTTGCCTAAAGAAGGAATATTCAAAGCTAAAAGAGAACATATTAAAAAGGAACAACAGAAATATTCAGGCAAATACGAAGATTTGGAAATGAATTTTGACCGAATAATTCAAAAATTATGGTAAAGATAATGAAAAGGTTAAGAGGAAGTCTACTGATTAGCAAGAAGTCCGACCATCATATTTTTCAGTTTATGCCATTTTGGCCCAAGCCTCCTTTTTAACCACAGACAAAAACATTCCGTGTTCGCTCAAGCATGAACGAAACTAAATTATTTTAATGGCATTTGAAGGATAGGACCTCAGAGCACCTATTGATACCAAAATATAGAGATCATAATTTGAAACAAAAAATTATAGACTTTTCAAAGCTGTCCCTTTTTTTTTTATACGCACTGTATAAAATGTGCGGATAAATAGGGAATATCTTGCATACAATTTTGCTGAGTCAGTTATGTTTGTACCCGAGTAATTCCATAGAAACAACATCGACATGGGATGCAATACTGAAACATCATTTCTGATTGCTTGCATTGTCATCCGAGTCGCATGGGATATTACAGATAATTGATTCGGAAATTATGGTTTACATGAAAACGAGATGATAATGCCATCAACATGTCCTACTAGGGCACAAGCATACCTACGGGGGGCAGAGGGGGCAGTCCCCCCTGACGAGTCACAACCCATGCAAATGACATATCCCTGCCCCCCTGACGAGCTTGAAAACCTATTTTGCCCCACTGACGAGCTTGAATACCCATTTTGCCCCCCCCCTGGCGAGCTTAAGACCTTTTTTTTTTGCTTGTCAAATTTTTTATACCGGTTTTGCCCCCCCCCCTGTGGAAAATCCTAGGTACGCCACCGTAATAGGGAGAATAAGAACATAATTTTGCTATACTCTCAGAATTCTTTAACCAACCAATAAGTAATTGTTTATAATATGAACTTACCGACTGCTAGACAATAAAAACTTTAAAAGAAATTATGCAACGTTGTTTACTATATGAACCTTGCAGTAGTTGTTTAACAGTTTAAACAAACTTGAATAATTAAATGAGAATAATTAATATGAAAAAATAAACTTGTTGAAACTAAAAAAAAATTTTTTAGCCAACAACAAGTAGTCGGCTTTGTACGACAAGCGTAACGCTGAAATTTCATCAAAATGGGATGTAAAGTAAGAAAGTTATGACATTTTAAAGTTTCGCTTATTTTTCACAAAATAGTTATATGCACAATTTAATCACATGCCAGTGACAGAGTCGATGATATCCCTCACTCATTATTTCTTTTGTATTATATTGTTTGAATTTATTTACACATTACTTCAATTTTGACAGATTTGACAATAACGACCAACTTGACAGAACAGTAAAATGTTAGAATATATTTTTTTATACAATGAAATATAAAAGAAGTGGTGAGTGAGTGATGTCATCACTCCCCTCATTTGCATATCGACCGGAATGTGTATATAACTGTTTTGTGAATTTCAGCGAAATTTTAAAATGTCATGAATTTCTTGTTTTAAATCCAATTTTAATTGTTTTTTCAGTGTTTTCCTCGTTGGATTTTTCTCTTTTCATTCAAATCATTTTTTGTGTGTGTTGGGGTGGTCTTGCCCCCTTTTTTACTGTACCCAAATCGAGAGGGCGCCCTTCCACACGTACGAACTTGAATGTTTTGAAAAAGAAAATACAGATTGAAATATCCACCCTTGACCTTGTAGTGTCTTTGTGTATAGCGCTACGTGATACATCCTACTTTATTCAAGAGATTTGAATAATTAAAAACTTATTTTTGAGTAAAATATTGCGTGTTCATCCACAGGAAAATGAAATGATCTCCGCTCCCCAAAGAGAACACGTCATGCTATGACCAATACTCGTATTATTTTTTTTATGTTTTGATTTCATATAGAGCGTATAGGCCTTCGACGGTAGAATATTTTCTTCATTATTTGAGAGAAAGGAGGTGATTAACCCAGGAATCAGGTTAATTTCAATACCAGCAGAAAAGGGGAGAAACAAATCAGTAGATGTATGACGAAGGTCCGTCAAATATAAAAGGAGATTACGTTAAGTTCAACTTTGTTTTTCTTCATCACGTGTGAGTTGATTTTCATGTCGTGCCCTATAAATTCCCTAAAGTGACTAAAAAAAATACAAAAAACAATCAATGATTATTAGCGATTTCACCCGTGGGATTGAGGGCCGCGTTCGTGTATTTTTGCTTGGTTAGACCATTCTATACTCTGACATTCTTGCAGGGGTAGTAGGTCCATGGTCAGACACATTCTAAAGCTTGCCTGACCAAGCAATGGCTGATGGGTTTGGGCGCGTTTTTCCTTAAACGGGGAAGTTCACCCTGACAAATGGTTTACTGTAAAAATAGCAGAAAATGATTTAAAAAATATTTTGAAGGTTTGAGAAAAATCCATCAAAGAATAATGAAGATATTAGAAGTTCAAATATTTGCTTTGTGACGTCACATGCGAGCAGCTTTCCCATAATTATCGTTTGGTAAAAAAATCAATCAAATGTCATTCTCTCCGAAAACTGAAATGGCTTCTGCTATAAAAATAGACAAATCATTTCACACCCGTTCCTAAAAAGAAAACAAAAAAATGAGTCATCAAGACCCATTAAAATATGGGAATTTATACATTTTATACATATGGGGAACTGCTCATTTATGACGCCACAAAACCAAAACTTAAAATTCTAATAACGTATCTTTAATGGATTTCCCTCAAAGCTTCAACAATATTTTTTTAATTTTTTTATGCTATTTCACAACAAACGTTTTCTAGGGTGAACTTCTCCTTAAATTGGCACTGTTTTTGTAGACAGTTGAATATAGAGCTTGTGATATGTATTTTTTTATCAGACTGAGTCTTGGTGTAGTGTGAATATAACCTCTTGATATCCAAAATTATATCTATCTATCTATCTATATCTGTCTGTCTGTCTGTCTGTCTGTCTATCTATTTATCTATCTATCTAAAGTGCGTCGTGGTGTAGTGCTTCTCACTCTCGCCTGTGAAACAGGGGGTCGTGGGTTCGAATCTGAGCCACGAAGGGTTTTCCTTCAGCAAGAAATTTATCCGAATTGTGCTGCACTAGACCCAGGTGAGGTGAATGGGTACCCGGCTGGAGTAATTCCTTGCATGCACTGAGCGCCGTTGAAGGTAGCTCGAACTAAAGCCGGGGTAATAATAGCAGTGCTTTGTAACCACGGAAACCTTATGCAAGAAGCGCTTTATAAATTCAGCTATTATTATTATCATTATCTATCTATCTATCTATCCATCCATCCATCCATCCATCCATCTATCTATCTATCTATCTATCTATCTGTCTGACTAACACTATCTATCTATATATCTATCTATTTTGTCAATTCATACATCTGTACATAATTTATTTAATGATTGCGAATAGAAGAAGATGTGATGTCATAATGAAATAATTGTGTAAAAACTCGGTTATTCTTTTATAGTTTTGCCATCATTTTCCTCGAAGTGGTTCTGTCATTCCTTCCTAATCTTAATAAAAGAAAATTGATGCAAGAATATGGTGGATTTTCCTTTTAACTACCCCCAATCCCATGGTGCTTCCTTTTGCAGGAAAGTGTGATCATATTAATTAATTAATTAAGATAGTCTTTTAAACCTCTCTAGCCGATTCACACCCGAGCCCCCGAGATTTGTGGTTAACACCGTGATTCATTTTCCCACCATCCTAGATTATTACAAGATTCCCAACGAAGATAATTTATAACAAAAGTTTAGCATTTCTTTTTCCATAGCGCACAAGAATGTCGTCTTTTCTGCTCGATTTGCATCCGAAAGGACACTCAAATTATTTCATTTCATATTAGGGTACAACTCAGTTTTTATTGAAAATGATGTTACCCCTTTATTTAACTTCCTTTCCCTCTTTCTTCTCCCGACCCCCATTTGAATATACACAGCAAAAACTGTGGTGTTAACCGGTGTACATAGAGGACCACACCAGTTATTTTACACCGGTGTTAAATTGGTGGTGTTAGTGTTACACCTATAGGTGTTATTACAACACCTTTTGTTGTTACATTTACTCTCTTTCATGGTGTTATGTTTAATCTCTAGGGTGTAATTTTAACACCTCAGGGTGTGGTCCAATTGGTGTCAGTTTTAACACCGCAGTTTTTACAGTGTACCTATTCTTTTTTTCCCACTTATTTCACTCTGTAAATTCAGTCAATTTGACATTTTTATTATCGATACTTTACTTATTCATGAATTATTTTCAATATATAATAATTCATTCAATTATCACTCAATTTCTGTATTGTGAATTGCCAACATAATTATCATCCTTGAAAAACGAGTGTGTGTGCGCACGTGTGTGGTATGTGGATGGGTGCATGTGAGGGTGTGTATTTTTATAACTGATTTCATTGTTTCTCCTTTAAGTTATATATGATTTATGCTTGTATTAAGTTAGTGAAATAAGTCAAAATATGAAATGTAAAATATTATTTTATGTGTTTTGAAATGTTAAATTGAAATGTTATATTTTTGTTCATGGAATCAGAATAAAACAGTATGAAAAAAAGTGTATGTGTGAGAAAGGTGTAAAGAGGGAGTGGGGAGAGGGTGAAGGGCGGAGGTGAGAGAAATAGAGAGGAAGAGGGAGAGAGGGACTGAAAGAATTTGAACAGAGAGAGGGGGGGAGAGAGAGGGGTGACTCTGTGGGAGGGACAGAGGGGTAGGGAGGGAGGAAGTAGGGGGTGGGAAGGACAGAGATGGAGATATGGGGGGGGGGGTGAACCGTGGATAGGGAGGGATGGAGGGAGAAGTATCGAGTAGGCAGGTGTGCAGAGAACGCTAAATCCATTTAAAATCGAATGTTTTATTTGTCAGGTATTCGCTCAACAGTTTAAAACTATGATCTAAAATTCTAATTCTAAACCACGTATCGCCTTAGAAGATCACCCTTTCATTCAACGCCTTTAACTAAAATTAATATATCAATGTTGCATCGCGTTCACCCTTTTCATTTCCTCTTCATTTCTTACGATGACACCGATATCGTCACGATCAAAATGACACGATGATTCACGCACGTCTACGACCCCCAACATTTTCTTATTTCTTCAATCTTTTCATCAGGCAAAAATATCTTTAAATCATTCTATATGTAGTGATTAGCCTAAAAACACCTGAATCATTTGCCTAAATATATGCATGGGTGGTGCTTCATGGGAGCAGGGGCGACCGCCTTCTATATTTTTTAATTCTTGAAAAAATAAGAGAGAAGGAAAGAGAGATATAAAAGGGGGATATAAAAAGATAGATGTAGGGGTGTATAACGTTATAGTACACCGTAATTGAATTGAAACAAAAAAAAAATTCGATTGGCTTGCTCCCACCCTCCCCCGCCCTAAAATAAAAACACCCTACCTGCGCTCCTGAATATTACAGTCATAAATGAAAAATGTTATCACACGATTTGGGCCTAGCTTCGTAAAACGTGTTACGATAAATCGGATTAACGTATAAAGATAACGGAATCATGAATTTGCAGTAAATTGCGACGAATTTGAATTTCATTGCATAACTCAAAAAAGGACAAATAAAAGAGACAGTAATATGAAAAAAAAATGGTCGGCTAGTATTGTCGTAAGGAAAACTGACGTTTGAACATGTTGAAACCAGGTCTGTTGCTATAGGGAGAGGTGAGGCCGAGGTTCCCGCCCCCTAAAAAGAGAAAGAAGAAGAAAGGAGAGCAGTAGGAAAGAAGCCGACATTTTAGAGGGGGCCAGACATGAAATGTGGGGCAAAATCTATAAAAAGCTGCGAACGAGCAACAACTTGACCTTTCAACACAAAATAATTTTTAAAAATAGATTTTGATATAATATTGAAAAAAAAACAATATCATTATTTCACATTTCATTTCATTTCCGTTTATTTCTCCTTTTGTCATGGCTATTTTATTCTAACTATTTTATATTTATTTATTTATTTCCTTAACTATTTATTATTTATTTGTTAATTTATTCATATTTATCTATTTATATTTATTTTTTATTTATTATGAAACAAATCATGCATGACCTTGACGCTGTCAACCCCCCACCCTCACCCCCCCCCCTATACATAGACTGAAAGTAAAACTGAAACCCGAATTCACAAAGTTGGTTTTGAAAACCCACTGTTGAGTCCATGGTTTATGCAGATTTCCTGTATAAATTACGCTTATTTTACCGCGTATCGGGCGTGTGTATAAAAAATGTCCAATGCTGATGCGCGCTTTGTCACAATGCGCCAAATGGACGCCTGTTGCCATGGTTATATCCACGCTATTTTATTCATGAGCCCATTGTTTTTATTCATGAGTCCACTGTTAGAACAGTGGACTCATGAATAAAATAGCATATCCACCCATGGAAACAGGCGTCAATTTGGCGCACCGTGACAAAACCGCGCATCAGCGTTGGACATTTTTTTATACAAGCGCTCGATACGCGATAAATTAAGCGTAATTTATACAAGAAATCTGCATAAACCATGGACTCAACCGTGGGTTTTCAAACCACCTTTGTGAATTCGGGCCAAATTGTTAAGATAAGACTGAACATTTTCATAAACCATTATGACTCAAAGTGAATTCAATGTTCGGCTAGTTAATATTGACCTCTGTCGGGAGGGGGGGGGGGGGCTTGGTCACAACCAAGAAAAAAAGAAAAGGAAATTGAAAATTTACATTATTTCTAGATATCTGTAAAAATCTATCAAAAATAGATTTTTGTGTCAAAAAAAGATTTTTGTGTCAAAAAAGAAATTTTATCGCTTGCTTGGCTCGCTCGCATCTTCTTAGAACTTTTACTCCAATATATCTGGTCCCCCTCAAATTGTTTGGCATATTACGCCACTGCTATTCTCTGCCCACTTCGATTATTTTTAAACCCCCGAGATTTAAAGTTTACATTCTTTAAAATGTTAGGCAACATACTGTCCACACCAACGATTGGTCAAAACTTTATCCAATTCTGGGTAGTTTTAAACCAATAATGTATGCTTTTGGTAAAAAAAAACTACACAGTATTGGTTGAAAACTAACCAACGTTGGATATTTTTTTACCAATTGTTGTGTGGACAGTATATGTTGCCCAACATTTTTAGAGTGTACAAATAACAGACACAAAATCAGACATCACAAAATTTGACTGCATTATTCAAGACGTTCCATTACGTACTATATATTCAATAATATTATATCTACCCATTGTTAGGAATGATACGTGATACACAATTGGAAGAGGCGAAAGGTCTTGCACCTGTTTTTATTTGTCATTTATTAATACCTTCCGTTAGGTATCATCGGGATTTCTGTATGGAATGCTTTCCTTGAAAATCCTTTAATTGCCAACAGATTGGGAATTCAAAACTGTTGCGTTTTGGTAGGAAATTGCTATTTCCAACTCCAAACGCAACACTGCTTAAACCAAACGCGTTAGACCCGTGCAATTAGTATCACTGTGATGGTAATGATTATATATTTGCGGTATAATATGTGATTAAACTATACCCGTCGCCTAAAATATTGTTCTTCAACAAAGGCATTAGAAAAAAAGGAAAAACATTGAATATAGACTAAATTAAAAGATTTTAGATTCCTGTTAGATTCAATAAAATTTCGTAATGAATAATGAGTTCTTGAACGTATGAATTGTTGATCAATGTTATCAAACCTATAGGCCTATACATTTGGGTTAGAGAAAACTCAAATAGTGTTAACAAACTATGCTGCATATACGAATTATTTCATATCATTTATACTGCTATGTATAAAAATCGTTCGCCGCGTTCGTTGAGATATCTGTGACCATATAGCATTACTTTTACCCCAATTACCATCATATAAGTATACTTTTTACCAGGTGTTATCACTTAAAGTGATACTTTCTTACCTTTTACCACGATTTTAATCAACTTAAGCATGATCCTGTAAATTAGGTCTACTTCGGAAATGCGATTCTCTCTTGGGCCTCATCAAAGGATTATATCGACAGACGACATGTCACTTGAATTAGTACCTAAGAATGGATGACTAAATAAAAACTTATTACTGTGCCCCCATGATATCATAGCATAGCAATAACAATTGGCAAGTTGATGAAGCCCCCCCCCCCCCACTCCTGTCATGTGTATATTTGGGAGGGGAGCAGACTAATTCAATTTTGGAGGTATAGCAACGACAATAAATTCCAGTCTAGTCCCACTCATACCTACTCTCACACAGGGGCGGATCCAGCCTTCGCCGATGGGGAGGGGGGGGGGGTGGGCGGAATTTCTTTCAGTCATATTTTCCCCGATCGGCCGCTTAAAGTTGATTTTTGTTTGTTTCTTTGAAGGGGTAGTCCTAATAGTCACTTCTAAGCTTTATTCTAATATAAATCAACATAAATATACAATTATCTCATATGCCTTATGATGCGAGCACAAAGCGTGATCTATTTTTTTTTTCAGGTATTTTTTTAATATAAACATTCTGGGCAATGTTTGTGATCCTAGACGGGTTGTGCATCCAACTAAATAATTACTGCGAGCGCGAAGCACGAGCAGATTTTTTTTTAACGGTACGGCTGCTTGCAGTTAGCCATGAAGACATATCATATTTCAACAATCAAATAATGTGAGCGCGAACTGAAAAATTCCTAGCACTTTTTGAAATCGTGAAAAGGATAAGTATATAACTGATAAAACTTGTTGCGAGCGCGAAGCGCGAGCGTAAAAATTCGATAACTTCACCTAAAAATGGGTAAGAAAATATTAATATTCAGGCCATAAACATAATTTTTACAGAGCTTTTTTAAAGAATCAATTTGTAAATCAATAATAACAATGAAAATTCTATTTCCGAGCGGAAATATATTCGGTATATTGACTTCAAAATTTGATATTTTAAGCTTCGTGTTGACCAAGATAAAAGGTAGTGCGAGCGCGAACGAAAATTTTATTTAGTGACATGAAATTTTTTTTATTTTATTATTTTCTAAGTCTTCCCCTCATCTTATTTTATTCACTCGTCTTCCTCTTATGTTCCCCCTTCTCTTTTCCTTCTTTTTTTCTTTTTATCTATCTTTCCCCTTTTTAGTTTTTATTTTTGCTACGCCCGATGGGGGGGGGGGGGCTCGGGCTCCCTGGATCCGCCTTTGCTCACACACACACCCACAATCTTTATTTTTAGGAGGGCGCAGACTAATTAAATTAATTGATTGCTACTCAAAAAGTTGATCTTTTGAAATGTGATGTATCTTATCAAGGAAAATGTTAATTTCAATCAGGGAGATCACATTGCTTCGATGCAGATTGCAGTGGACTAGAGTGAATTTACAATAACGTTTTCCAACACGAGACGCTATGACATCTTAGCAACAATGATAATGACCAAGTCAAATGTGTCACACTTATAATGTATTTATGCAGCAAGGCGATCTCCGTTTCATTTTCTGGTTGAAACTATTGCCCAACAACGAATTTAGCTAAAATTGAAGGTGACAAAAAATAAAGAAAACGGTTAGGAAAGAGGCTACTGTTGATCGGGAAGATTTCCGTAAATCCCTCTGCCAATTAAACATGGAGAGATGGGGGCAATAACAGGCTCATTAATCACAAGGACACGGTAATTCATGAATGTTAAAAACAATGTCCAAAATTAGAATTAAATGAACCCTTCCTGAAATGCGGCTGAAATACCATCTCGCTGACGAGAAAAGCCGAGCTTGCACACACTACACTGCAACATTTTGTCCCAAATATTTGACGAGCCAAAAAGGGTCATCACTAAAAAGGAAGGGCGTTTGGTCCCCCGGAAAAAATCTCCCCCCAAAAAGAAAGGGTCATCACAGCAAAATGAAAGTTTCTCTTTTATCCCTCTCTTTCATTTTTTGTTGCCCGCATTTTTTGCCCGCACCTCCCGCCCCCCTTTCCCCTGGAACCTGGCCTGTTTGTAGTAGTAAGAGATGTCTTTAAGAGATTCAATATTATGCGATGAATAATGCCATAGAGCCTGAAAAAGTTAGAAAATATGATTGCATTAAAATTCTTAAAATTACTCTGCACTATGGCATGCACGCGTCGGCAGGGTTGTTATTACCATTATTGGGCGGATGGCTAAGGGGGGGGGGTCTTTTTCATAAAGCTGTTCAAAGGTGACGAATGACTATACGCACAAACGGGGACCCGTTCTTTCGCTAAATGAAGTTCCTTTGATGCCGGCTTAACACCTGAGAACGTATTCCAGTTTTCTTTAGAGCCATGCTTAGCTTTTATGTACAATTTGGTGAAACATTGCCCCAAATAAATAATTGAAACATTCTGAATGCCCTGTCCGGATCAAAAACACATGTATCATCGTGCTCTTCAACGATGTGAACCGGGGGTGAACTAAAAATAAAAATAGTACCGGGATTTAGCGATCTTTTTTTGTGAGTCACGCGACTAAGCCGAGTAGAATGATATGAATGGAAATTATTGAAATATAAACTATTCTTACATAGCATAGGATGTTTATAATTATCAATAGGCCTACGAAACCCTTTTTTAACCTCCGTGTTAAGATAGAATATTACTCTTCACTGAACTGTTCCACATGTACACGCCGGATACAAGGGGGAGTCATAGTATGTGGTGCCGTTTGCGGAAGGGGTAGTCGTGTAATTTTCATTTTTGTGTGTTTTGATATTGATTGAAATATAATGAATTGACAAATAACCGGTGATCATGAAGTAGCATTTTCTTTAGTTGAAACATGGTAGGAAATTGAGATTTCTTCCCTTGCCCCCTCTCTCCTTTTAATGAGAGCCCCCCACAATAAACATCTTGTGCAGAATTTAGCAAGCAATATAATTCTAAGATACAGAGACGCATTATAAATGAGGGCGTTTTGTAGCCCCCTCACCCATATGACGACATAATATCATCGAGTGCCTCATTGTGCTCATTCGTCTTTTCCTTTTCATTAAACAAAAAAATAATTATCAAGGAGAAAAATAGAATCGTTTTTCTACAACCATTTCATGAAGACTTGATGTATAGAACGATTTCGAGGGGGGGGGGGGGGTGTTGACAGTTTTTTTTCTCCAGTGATTCAGACATTTATAGCAATATTTAGTTTGGTCATCTTATTTAAATCGCTACAGTAATTTCATTTCCATATAATCAAAGATACATCACAACACCATGAACACAAATGATTTACCCCCACGGATATATCAATATTCTCCATCTGTGTCGTAAAGTTTGGTATAACCCACGCAAATCTGGGAGACAATAACAATATTTCAGTTGAAGTGAAACAAAAATGTGCTTATCAATTTTTAAAACTCACCAAAATCAATCAGTGCATGATTTGACGGCGGCCGACTGGTCATCACAAAATGTTCCCAAATTATCGAGTCCTCCGCGTCAAAAACACCATCACTGAACGTCTAAAAATAGCGACCCTTGTGAGTGAGCATTAAAATGTCACGAGCACTTTTAAGCGAACTTGTCGACCATTTTGGCGCTTCGGACGCCACTCAAAACAAAATTAAGAGTAAAAATTGAAGTTCTATCCGAATGAGCCTGCTCTTCAGTGAATATGAGAGAAATGCGTACATTATGAATTTCCAGCGATGGTTTAGCTTGATTACGTCATCCACTGTGTCAGGAATAACTTCCACCCGTTTTCCTATTATGATCGTCATGTGGATATCTCACAGCTGTGATGCGTGATCGGGAGGGCCGGGGATAGTTCGTTATATTCAACAGCGGTATAATATTTCATATTTCATAGTTCAACCCCAGAGGCAGAGAGAGAGGGAGGGGGGGGGGGGTATAGTCTGATGTGCAAACCATTCACTTGAGCTAAGCGTCTGAATGTGCAGACTACAATGCATTGTGTACCGAAGACCCTTTCTAGTCTGCAGGCACAGACCCTGATCGAAACTTTCATCAACAAGTGTGTCTCCACGCAAAGACCAGCACATACAAAATTTGATGTTGGTTTTCGCTCCATAAGGCATGAGTAGGCTGCAATTCAGACCCTTTACTCCAGTGAACGGTTTGCACAGCAGACCAGGCCCTCTCACTCCTGATTATTGAAACACCAAGTTTTATAATGTGCCTCTCACCCAGGGTGCCAGACAAATGTAGTCCTGTACACATGCGTGACCAAATTATTTCCAAACACCCCCTAAACGTGTTTTTCTCTGTGCGCTAATAACTCACTATAAATTTTTTTTTCGCGGGCGTTATTATACACATTTTGGCCCCTGAACAAGTTGTCGCCAGAATATGACCCCGTGGAAAAAGCTTGTGGAAAAAACATACCCTAAATACGTTTAACCCCGCGACTGACCATAACCATTCTTTCAAACTACCCTTTTTTCTTGAAAATCGGTGTTTTTTGATACCCCTTAAAGAGTGCACGCGACCCGCGTCCAAAACCCCCACCCCTTTAAACGCGATTTTTAAACACGCATGTGTGTAAACAATATATTTGACTGCCCCCCCCCCTTCCCGGGGGGGGGGGGCTGTTTAAACAAATCATTCGAATTGAGGGGTGTGGGGTTGTACATATACAACAGTACATCGGTTGATATATCATACTTTATCCAGGGAGAAGTCGGCGAATTAAGGGGGGGGTAGGGAAAGTAAAGGAAGGGAGGGATAGGGGGACATGGGTGAGGTGCTAGATATTTTCTAAGTTGTAGTCATCATCGGCGGATAAACACGTGCTATTGACATCCTGTAGTATCATTTGGGGAGTTAAGAAACACGATAAAGCTATCGCAAGTAGATTTCCTTTAGCGATATACATCATATCATTTCGCATACCGTGTTTTCATGTAAGTCTCAACTGTTATATTTCACACTTTCCCCAGGAGTGTGGGGCTATAAAGTGCCTCGTGATGTTCTAATGACTGGAGGGAGAAGAGATGTTTGAATATCATTTTTTTCTTCTTCTTCAACTGAGTGCATACAGATCAAAGAGAAAGTTCACCCTGAAAAGAAAAGTTTGTTGTAAAAATAGCAGAAAAAAAATCGGTGAATGTTTGAGGAAAATCCATCAAAGAAAAAGAAAGTTATAAGAATTTTAAAAGTTTTGGATTTGTGACGTCATCTACGAGCAGCTGCCTCATTATAGTATGTAATGTAAAATGCATTAATTTCAACAACTTGTTTTTGCTTTCTTTTTAGGAACGGGTGTGAAATGATCTGTTTATTGATATCCTGAAGGTGCAATAATTTCATATTTTTAGAAAATGACATTTCATTGATTGTTTACCATAATGATATGAAGGAACGCTGCTCGCATATGACGTCACAAATCAAATACTCAAAATTCTAATAGCTTTTTAACTCTTCGATGGATTTTTCTCAAATCTTCGGCAATATTTTCAGAATTATTTTTTCTATTATTTACGACAATTTTTTTTGCCAGGTTGAACTTCCCCTATAATGACATGTGATTTTTATAATGCTTCGACAAGACTTGTAAAAATATATAATTTGTAACACAAGCCGCTCTGTCGAACCTGTAGTGGAGACAATGGCAGAGTTGGGATTCGAACTCACAACCTTGCGATTATGAGTCCAATGCTCTAACCACTGGACCACACGACCCGTGATTTGTGTCATAACTGGCTGTACATAGTTAAACCACAACTGCGTGGGGTTCCGTGGTCTAGTGGTTACGACTCTCGTCTTTCAATCAGAAGGACGTAGGTTCGAATACCAGCAACACAATGTGGGCAAATGTCTTGCTTGCTGAAGGAAACACACGCCATGGTTTGGAATCGATCGAACTCACGTCTCTCAGACTGTAAGACGTGAGTCATAACCACTAGACCACTAGAACAACACTGTAAAAATTGTGGTGTTAAAACTGACACCAACTGGTGTTAACACCCTGGGGTGTTAAAATAACACCCTATAGATTGAACATAACACCAAAGAGTGTAAATGTAACAACCATAGGTGTTGTAATAACACCTTGAGGTGTAAAACTAATACCACAAATTTAACACCGGTGTAAAATAACTGGTGTGGTCCTCTATGTACACGGTTAACACCACAGTTTTAGCTGTGAATGTTTGAAGATTGAATGTGTGAACACGGGCCGGCTGCAGAAAGCGTTGCGTTTGAAAACAACTAAAAACAAATCAAGCGCAGGTCTCTAAATGCGTGCTTTTCATTGATTGAGAATCAAGTTGCGTTTGAATGTTAGAGTTAAGTTTGATTGCAATTCTTTATGTACGCCTGGGGATATTTCATAAAGCTGTTCGCAAGTTAAGAGTGACTTGAACGACTGGTGATCCTTTCTTATGGTAAATGATATTCTCTGATCAGTTCTTCGAGGGATCCATACTCAACAAGCCCTGCTTTTTTAGTGGACCCCTTCATTTCCTAAACTTTTATTTTATAAAAAAATGTGTAAAAGTAGCCTTGCAAATTGTTATCGAGAAGGCCTACATTCACTCAGTTTCTATTCATTTTTATTTGATTATTTATCCATATATTTATTTCAAATATTTAATATAGAAGGTAGCCCAATCAGCAGAAGCTGATTTTCGTTGGGGCACTTCGTCAGTTCATAACAAACACAATTATCACGGTGACATATTCAAATATAAACAAAGAACAGAGCATAAATACATATATCAAATATCAAATAATGCAATAGAAATGAATATATCATTTTGTATCATATCACATTGTTTAGTGTTTACCAGAAATACTAATTTCCCTTGTGTTCATTTGTATCAATTTCTATGGCTAATCACATTATATCTGTGTAATCATTTTCTATGCTGTACATTTTTTTGATTTGATTTGATTTGATTTATTTCAGCATTCAAGATACATGCAACATAACATCAAGGTGATACATTTAAGTTTTACAAAGTAATAAAGCAATAGTCATAATAAAGCGATGAATAATAATATCAAGAAGCAAAATTCAATCAAAAGAAAATAACAGTTTAATGAATGCAGGAGACCGTCATCGTGAGCGGTTAAGCTTGAAAACGATGGCGGCCTCGTAAAATGGTACATAAATATAATTCTTCATTGATTGAGTAGACGAAATAAACCAAACTTGAAACTTGAAACAGGTCACACAAGTAAGACCAAGGCAACAGAAAAAAGGGAAAAGAACAGGCACCTGTAGGTTTTGATTGATCACGTATTGATAGAGGGCAATAGCATGAGTAATCAGGTAATGATACCTGCCAGTGCACTTAAGAAACTTACGGCGTGGGGTAGCATTTAAAGGGGGGGGATACTGAACTTTGCTTCAGGTTTCAGTCAATATCACTCATATAGATGAAAAAAGAGCAGGAATAAAAAACTCTTTCAAGAAACCAGTGGGAGAAAAATTTGTTTAATTTCCTTGGGATAATGATATAACACGTGTTATTTCATGGGATTAAATTAAGACGTTGTTTCCGGTCACTTTGTATTTCACTCTTTGAAGCATTAATTTCTGGCGCGATTTTTTATTTATTTATTTTTTTTTTTTGGGGGGGCTTCATTTTTATAAGATATCACAGAGACAGGTGACAAGTAGCACATTGCAGCTCAAGATTTTGTTTTAGATCAAATCAATGCTAAAATGTGCCTTTAACTCCACGATCAAAACTTAACATTTCATAATCATTGCCCCCCTTATAACGCCCCTCCCCTTCATTTTTTGTGGGGGGCTTTATTTTTTATAATATATCACAGACACAGGTAACAAGTGGCACCTTGCTGCTGAGATTTTGTTTTAAATCAAATCAATGTTAACCTATAAAACTATGCCTTCAACTCCACGATCAAAACATGACATTTCATAATTATTGCCCCTTTATAACGCCCCCTCCCCATTATCATCTGCTAACAGGTGGGATGAACTTAGTATATAAAATCGTGCCAACGGAGTAAGGAGATGGTTTTGGGGGATCCCATTGCTTCTTGGTTGGCGTTTGTATGTGTGTGTGTGCGTGAAAGTGCTGATGATTTTTTTCTTCATTTTTGCTAGTTCTTACAATTCCCCTTATCTTGTATCAATATGATATGCAGGTTTTTTTTTCTTTCTGTATCCATTTCGCTATAAATTTTTTTTTCTTTCTGTATCCATTTCGCTATAAATTAAACGTTCCTATGCAGATTTGTATAATATTGGCCCGGAATTCACACAGGTGGACTAAAGTTATACCCGTTTATAACGTTAGTCCACCTTTTTGAATTCAGGCCATTATGTTTATTTATGTTTACATGCTATGTGGCATGTGTGTGTGTGGGCGTTAAGGGGGGTGTGGTATGTGTGTATAATTATGTAAAGGTATGTTGGAGCTTGATGTGAAATGGGATGCAATGCATGTATGTTAATTTCTGTCTTCCTGCAAATCATTCAATATTAAGTATTATCAAAATACATAGAGGGTTGGGGGCTCAGTTTAGTTAGTTAGAAGTTCATTTCATGTTGATTTGCTTCAGTTTTTGGTAAATATTCTTTTTTGAATATCCTTGTTGATATAAAATGAAAATTTGTTGTATTTATCTTGAGTATGTAATCCATTTGAATAAAATCCTAATAAAAACATGTTGAAAAAAATATATGCACGGCTGTGCACATGTGTGTGTGCGTGTGTGAGGGTGTGTGTGTATGTGTGTGGAGATGCTGTGGCCGAGTGGTATACAGACAAAGTCCGGTTTCGATCCCCGGCCGCGGCACCTATGCCCGTGAGCAAGGCTCAAAATGCTCTTTTATCCTGCTTTCAAATAAATGGAAATGCTATATGCATTATTTGTTACTGCACTTGTACACTTGTTTGAAAAAAAAGTGTGTGTGTGTGTGTGAGGGGCAGGTGGAGGTGTTCTCAATCCCCGAAGTCACCCTCACGCTGTATCATTCTGTTGAAAAAAAATTGTTTGATTTAATAATTAGTTTGTTGGAGTGAACATAAGTGTCCTGGGATGATAAGCTAATGTCACGTCCCTTAGTTCGACAGGGGTGTGTTTTGGTGGAAATTTGAGGCGGACGTAAGGGGGACGTTTTCCGTCAGTCACCAGAAGTCATGCTCAAGCCGTCGATGTATACATTTATGCCTTTTATAATTACGATGATAGTCTGCAAAGTTGTATAGAATATGTAGCAAAGATAAAGTCTGCATAAATAATTTCTTTACAAACGAATAATTTATTTATACAGACTATTTTTCGTGTTTCACACAGGGATACAGACAATTCAACAGCCTTCGTATGAATCTCTTCCTAAACTGTTCGTAACTTATATTACGAGCGACTTAATCAGTTGTTTAAACTCCTAACAATTGCTTATCTTTGTTGATTATTTAAACTTTTTAAAACAACCCGTCAAATAATGTATACAACTCGTTTAAAAGTTTAAACACTAATTGATAAGAATGACATGCTTAAAAAGGTGCTAGAATTTTTAAACAGCGTTTTAAAGTGTATATAGTTCATTTCCTTTGATTGAATATTCGTTAGGACATATCTAGGACTGTTTTAACGGAATAATGCAAATCGTTAAATTGCCAGAACTTTGTTATCCCTTGTCCAATTTTGATCAAATTTTCAGTGTTATGTTTGTCTGACTTTCTATATTTGTTCAAATAATATAATTTCAGCCTGGAGCATTTCTTTAAGTGCGACTTAAAACCGCACTTACATCTTTGTTAAGCAGTTACCAGGAGTTCAAAATACGGACCATTGAGTTTATTAGCATCTTCTTAGAAGTTTGAAGGGGCCGGGAGGGTGTTAATATGGGGTAAATATCGCCCTGAAACCCCCACATCTTGCCCCATTTGGAAATATCATTGTTCGTATTGTAAGTGTGAATCCATGGTCATTTCGCATTGTCATCATATTATGGACAATGCATGAATCATTATCTTAAGCCTTATTCAATTGGCTTAACATCTGATTAATCACCAAAGGTCATTTTTACTAGGAATCAATTAAAGGGATAATTAACACAATCGAAAGGAGGCAATTTTTCTTTTGGCGTGATAAGTAGACTTTTTTTTCCTAGTGTATAAGCAGTACCTTAATTTTTTATCCAAAATGGAAGTCATTAAATAGAGGGCAACAAAGTATTTATTTATTTATTTATTCGTTTATTTATTTATCTATTTTTATCTATTTATCTATGTTTTTATTCATTTATTTTATCATTTGTTTATTCATTCATTCATCTTTTGCAGGATAGCTTTAAACCATTTAGATGAATTTGCCAGAATTAAAGTAATTTATAAATACTCTTACATATATCGGCAGATATATGCCTCCAAGATTTGGTGTATCGAGTGCGCCTTAGCGCTAAATTTTATGAACGAAATTTCCAAATAACCTCGCTTGGTCGCTACGGTTACACTTCGTAATTCCGAAGGTTCGTATTTACCTTGATGTTCGTTAATCCGAAAACGTAAAAGGGTTCGTTAATCCAAATATTTATGGCGTTATTCCGAAGGTTCGATAATCCGAAAGCGAAAAAAGATTCGATGTTCTGAAGGTTCGTTAGTCCGAAAACGAAATAAGGTTCGTTGTTCCGAAGGTTCGTTAATCCTAAAACTAAATAAGGTTCGTTAATCATTACGTTTTCGGACTTACGAACCTCATTTCGTTTTCGGATTAACGAATCTTCGGAGTTACGAACCTCGCTTTGTTTTCGGACTAACGAACCTTCGGAATTACGAACCTCATTTCGTTTTTGGACTTACGAACCTTCGGAATTACGAACCTTCGGAAATACGAACCTTCGGAATAACGAACCCTCGGAATATCCGAACATTCGGAATAAAGAAGCTTCGGAATTAGGAATGTATGCGGGTCGCTACAACCACTCGCACAAAATATCGGAAATATCCTCTTTTGAGGGCCATGACACAGACCTCGTTCACGACTACAGTCAATCGTAGGTTGGAAATGCCAAATTTTAAAAGTGGGAACATTTCTTGTTCTGTAGCTACGCTCCCTCGCATAAAAGACAGCTGACATTAATGTTGGAAATGTCTACATTATTTTCATCCACTGCTATACCACATCGTTGTCTCTGTTATAGGTTTTAATTGCCAGGTTTTACAGTTGAAAGTGGCAAATGTTCTTGCTCGGTCGCTACACTAACTCGCATGATTTTCTAAAACTCATTAAGAAAGTAAAAATATCAGCCACCCAAGGCTCTCTGCTATTGTTTATTTCAGTCACTCGTAGACATTGTGCGTAACGTTAGACAAGCGGCTTTATGAAAAAGACGTATATTCCTCAAAGGCCTAGTGAGCCCAAACAAAATCAACTTATTTGGTGGGATGGACTTGGCCTTTAATCTTATTTTTCTTCGCTCGCGTGCAAAGCTCCGTCCACATTTAGCCAGTGTATTGGTATGTTAGGGTATGAGCGATGACGGATGTCCATTCGGTTTCTTTTGGTTTACTAATGAACCGGAACACCAATTGTCCGAAGGCATTCCGGATCATTTTGCTGATGATATCTGAGTTCCTGCGTGTTTAATGGCGAGTTAGACTTTTGACAAGACTCCACGAAGATAATATTATTCGCTTTTAACCTTCACATGGCAGTAAAAGGAGAGCTGAAAGGGGCCGACGAAGACTACTTCCATGATTCGCTGGTTCGCAGCTTGCCAATGTAGTCTTTAGACACCAAACCCCGTTCTAGATTAGACTTTAAACACAAATTATGCAGCGGATGGCTTTGACAGAAGACTAATACCAAGTAAACTGTATCCCATTGAGGAGCATTAACATCTCGGATGAGAGTATTAAGTCATGGTTTGTTTAGGAAGAGCGCAAATAATAATTATAGTATTTAGTGATAATTTTCTTTGTGCGTGGGGCGGGGGCGAGAGGGGTGGCGGTGCTCAAAACCAGGAACAAAAGCCAATTTTGATAGTCAGAACAACTCCAGAATCGTCAGATTATGACAAATCGGTGTTTATATTTTTTTAAGTGATATTGTTATTTTTGTTATCATTATCAAATAAATTTTGGTGACAATATGTTTAGTGTTATGTCACAGACGCATTCATAATAGTATGAATATTTCTAAATGGATATCCTTTCTATGATTTTGATTACACAACCTTATTTATCACATATTGATTTGATCTGAATAGACTGCATTTACTTGACTGTAATTTGTATAAAATGAAAACGAAGAAATATATTGAAATTAATTGATCAAAATTAATGATTCTAAACTACATGTAGGTCCATGAATACACGAACATCATATGATTTTCTTTAATTATTGTGATTTTGGTAGACGACGGGGGTAAATTTCTGAATAATTTGTATGAATTATCTATATTCAGCTAACAGGGTCATTTTCTCAATAAGTTTTTTTTTACTTTCGCATAAATAAAAAAAAGTTGAGTGACGACAAATGGAGAGGATATTAGTCGAATAGGGTCACAGTAATGGGCCATACGTTTGCTTACAGTTTTTATTACTAACCTTCTTCTCTCGCAAGAGGGCAGCAGATAAAATAGAATTTGGGCGGGATTCAGCTACCTAGAATTTCTAGGAGTTCATTTGCATGACATTTAAATAAAGTATAAACTCAAGATACCTACGGGAAATTAGAAAAAAAAAAAAATTATGATGAGGAATCTGAAGGGGCTGGTTATTCGATGTTATTCGAGTGTGAGCGAAACTACCGAGCTAAAGCGATACATTTTTGGTATACATTGTGATAAATCTTATATTAACTTCGGGGGAGGGGAGGCACTCACATACATCGGTAGTACGGGACGTGTCGCTTTGATGACCCCCAATCCCTTTCAGACCTCAGTTTCAGTTCACTAGATATTCCGATCAATGTTCAGTTCAGAAACTGCCCCCCCCCCCTTAAAAGGGTTCCAAAATCTAAAACTCTAAAACTACTAGTACACAATCCATAATCGTTATCTACACAATATTTTGCTTGTTTTACATATTTTTCCGGCTTTCAACACAACTTTGCTTAACAATTAATAATAATGATGATAATAACGTCATTTTTTACCAAGGGATGCCACTTCAGTTCTGAAAACCGTTCTACCAGCTGGCCCTACTTACATTGATAATGTTAGTATTGCCCCGGTTTTAGCATGGCTACTTGATCGGGCGATCGAGCATTCGAGGAACTTTTCCTAACGGGTTAAGTTCACCTCACCTGGGTCGAGTGCAGCACTGTGTGGATGAATTTCTTGCTGAAGGGAAACACGTCATGGCAAAGGTTCGAACCCGCGACCTCTGTTTGAAAGGCGAGAGTCAGAACCACCATGACGCGCCAATTGGAGACCTTCTTGTGCATATATTTGTCCCTTTACTTTTATTATATCTACAATGCAAATGTCAACGATATATTGCTCTTGCACAATCATGTTCTATCATAACCCTTTTTTCTCCTTTTTCTAATTAATATGGCAAGAAACTTTCATTCCAAAATGTTGTACGGCGCCAGTTAATAATGTCATGGATCTGTTTTGAATAATACATTCCCCATTCATTTGGCATATTTTGGGGATATATGCAAATGAAGTCACCTGTTTAATAAATAGTTAAATAAGATGATATTGCACTTTCCGATTCTTGGTTTCCTTCCAATTCGTCTAAAGCCAATTTCGTCCAATCGCCAAACTCGTCTACTATCATTCGGTTCTACCATCTTTCGTCCACTATCCTCATGGTCTAATTGTAAATTCGTCCACTCACCATTTCGTCTAATAACCAGTTGGTCCGATAGCCATTTAGTCCATATACCATTTGTCTAATTGGACTAAGTGTTAATTGTGCAGAATGAATGAGAACGAAATGGGATATTAGACCAACTGGTATGAGACGAAATGGTCATAGACGAGATGTTGATTAGACGGAGTGATGATTGGACCAAACGGTTGTTAGACAAAATGTTGATGGACGGAATGGCATAAGACTAAATGAAAGCAGACCTTGTGTTGATTGGACGAGTTGGAGTAGACGAATTGGCAATTTGCCATTTTGTATACGATGCCACTTTAGATTTCATTGGTTAGTCTCCCACACCCTCTGAAGAAACACCAATCAATTCAAATTGCATTTTTCTGTTTTTTTGTTTTTTTTTATGGATCAGATTGCGTGACCAACGCATTTCTATACATCATACCAATTCCAATGAACTTGTCGACTGTACTATTGTATTTCAACATCACCTTGCCCTTCCCTGAGTTAAAGGGATGCTCCAGGCTGAAAATATGTATATCTCATGAATAGAGTAAAATTCACAAAGCAATGATGCAAATCTTTAAAATGAAATAACACTGGTTATTTGTTTTCCTATTTTGTTCAAATTTTCAGCATTTTGATTTGTGAAGTTTACTTCATTATGTAGATGAAACATATTCAGCCCGGATAATCCATTTTTTTTAAAGGACAAGTCCATTCCAACAAAAAGTTGATTTTTTAAATTTGAGAAAAATAAACAAGCATAACACTGAAAATGTCATCAAAGTCGGATGTAAAAAAAAAAAAGTTATTACATTTTAAAGTTTCGCTTAATTTCACAAAACAGTTATATGCACATCCTGGCTGGTATGCAAATGAGGAGACTATGACATCATCCACTATTTCTTTAAATTTGTATTTTATCATATGAAGTATTATAATTTTCTCCTTATCATCAAGTGATACAACAATTATTCCTCCCTGAACATGTGGAATTAGCATTGTTTAATACTATGGTTCAGTCAAGTTGGTCATTATTGTCAAGTCTATAAAAAATGAAAAATTGTATAATTCAAACAATAAAAAACAAAAGTAAGTATTGGACATCATCGACTGAGTCACCTAGTTATGCATATCACTGTTTTGTGAAAAATAAGGGAAACTTTAAACATTCTCATTTTACATCCGATTTTGATGAAATTTTCAGCACTATGCTAGTTTGATTTTCTCTATTTATTCAAGTCAGCATTTTTCTAGGGTGGACTTGACCTTTAACGTTGCATCTCGATTAGTGCAGGGTTTATTTTTGCCTATTTTTATTTCCTATTATTCTTAACAGTAATTCCTGTGTAATAGCATGGATCTAGCAGGGATTCCATATAATTGTTTTTCCGATACAGGACACGTGTCGTCTATTTTGCTTACCATACATTCTTTTTATCTCTTCCCATTCCAGATAAAAAAATATAAAACATTCTTCGATTATTGTTCAGGTGTACTGGAAATGCCATATAGGTACTAAATAAACCCTAATCATTATCTTCACAATATTCTGAACTAAAAACTTTATTACTGTCCTAACTTTAACAAGTAACCATGGACCTTATACAAGGAAACAGTCAGGTGTAGCTCCCCCCCCCCCCCCCCCGCCAATGGAATCCCACCACCCGCCAGCCAGTCCGCCACAGTGTACAATATACTATTTGAATGTATTATCCATGTTTTTTTTTAAATGATATTTTATTTTCTTCCTCTTTCAAATCAATAAGTTTACAATCACAATTCATATAAATAAAGATTCTTTGCATGTATACAATCAATAAACAATCAAACAAATAAATATATCAATATCAATGAATGATTACAAATGAAAATAAACTGCCAAATTTCTCTTCTATAACAATGTGAAAGCAGAGAAAAATAACCCATATCAAACGACAAAATAACAAAGAAAAAAAACTTTGTAAAGGATGACTTTTTTTCCCTGAATAGAATAGAAATAATCCCTTTTGCACATAATAACTGTAGAAGAAATAAATTTTAAAAGGGATAAAAGATTATTTCAAAGGTTAATTAGAGGAAGATTATTATCATAAAACATCCCTACACACTCACCTAAACCCCCATACCCCCTCCCCCTCATCTCTCTCCCCAACACTCACACAAGCTCACTTCAACTCACCATCACCCACAGTCCCCCCCCCCCCCCTGTTCCCCGTCACAGAACTCACACATCCATCTAAACACGTACACCCACACACGATGCATCCTGCTCAGGTACAACTATCTGTATTTGAACAAATAAACAACACAAAACAGAAACAACATGAAGCAACCAATACATCCATGGTATTAAGAAAGGTGTGCATTGATTTGTTCCCATTTCCTTAAGTGCATCCCCAGCTTCCCTTTTTTAAACGCTATTTGATATTCCGTATCCGTATTCCGTATCTTTAACCAAATGTGTCACTTTCTGTACGGTTGGCAATATTCCCTGTTTTCTTGAACTAAAAATAATATACTTGATTAAGAATATAATACAGTTTATTAAAGCTACCCTTGTAGTATTTCCAGATGTCCCCATGAAAATTGTTTTCCAATTGTCAGCGTCAAGTTCATGTTGTTTGAAGCTCAAAACTGTAAATGTCGCCCTCTATTGACCGAAATTATTTAAGTAATTGGGTGGATATCAATTTCTAACGATGGCGCCAATATTCACTACTTGTGGTAGAGTAATCAGGATATCCGGAGTTGGAAGGCATAAAAAAAACAAAGTGTAACGGTTTATTTTAAGCTTGCAATAATATTCTCCAAGGACAAATTCGCTAGTCATTATTTTGGTGGATATTACCACTATTTTGACTTCTTGTCTCCCTTGTCAAAAAAATAAATAAAAAAATCATAGCCCTTTTTGTGGTGGTGGCGATTTTAACCTGATTGCTAAAAAAGGCACGGTCCCACTGCGCTGACGAATGCAAAGAGGACGTAAACCGTAAAAAATCTTGCCATCCATTGGAAAACGCTATCCATCCTTTGTGTACTCATTGCATAGTGTAATAAATAAATCAATAGATAAATAAACAAATAAGTAAACACATAAATGAATAAATAAAGAAATAAATATAAATATTGAATGAATAGATAATGAATGAATGAAGATAGAAAGAAAGTGGTACGTAAGTAAGCAAGTAAATAAATGAATGAATAAACAAAATAAATAAGTAGATAAAATAAATGAATGAATAAATGAATAAACAAATGAATAAATAAATAAATGAAGAAAAGAAAGAAAGGAAGGAAGAAAGAAAAAAAGAAAGGAAGAAAGAAAATAGCAACACTGTTTTCCTTTTTTAGGGTCAGTCAGTCAGATTAGGGAAACAAAATATTGTTTCAGGACCTGTAATTCATATAATTGGCCGTTGGTAGTTGAAAGTGTTCCAGTCGTGCGTCAAGTCATGCGTAACTAAATGAACAGCTTTATGAAACGCCCACTCTAGGCGATTCGCCACCAAAGCCAAGGTCGCCATTCAGGCAATTAAAAATTGAACTACTTTTACTTTAAAGGTCAAGGCATTGGTAATTATGATAATCGATATCCAGTGAAGGCATTGGTAATTATGATAATCGATATCCAGTGAAGGCATTGGTAATTATGATAATCGATATCCGGTGTTAGTCTGTGGACACATCACTTTTTTATATTTTTTTTCTCTCTTGTCATTTAACATCTTAATATTTCATGTTGTAATTGTTGAAACGCATCAGTATCAATTTCCAGTTTCTTTGAAGTTTGATGTATAATGTGTATAATTATATGGGATATGGATTTATTGTATAATTTATAATCTTGTTTCAAATCAATTGAGAAACTTGTTTATGGAATGTGAATGTGTAATTTGATTTGAGAGAATACAATAACAAAATCCTTTAGAAAAGTCTGTAGACACAGACCCCTTGCTTTGCGCATAGTGCATTATGTTGAGTCTGAATGAGAAGACTATGATGTTGCTGATTCTGCACACACACACACCCTCACCCTCTCTCACACACACACACACACACACACACAACCAATGCCACTCACTCACCCAAACACGCACACCCACCCTCGCACCGCACGCCCTCCCAACCACAGAGCGTTTAGTATTACGTCCGGCGCACACTGTGCGATTCCTTGCGATCCGGCTTTCAAAGGAAATTGTAATAATATTTGATATGAACATTCTTACCAATGAAATCTCTGCGATTAGAGTTTCAAAATAGGACATTCAGTCTATTTCGAGCCTCATTTAAAGGTATTGTTTAACTTTGTGAGCAGCCGATTTAAAAAAATTCAAACCAAGATGAAACATGTTTACAAGTGCATGTATTAGAACTAATCAACCCTGTAAACAACCATTATTGAGAATGAAAAGCTAAAACTACAAGGCAAACCCCGACTTTGTAAATAGGCGTCTTGTAGACACCTAAATAGTAAAAATAAGTGTATGGGATGAAATTAAGATGGTGTTTCCGGTCACTTTATATTTCAATTTTTGAAGCACTAAATAATTAGTTTTGAACGCAATTTTTTCTGGGCTTCATTTTTGTAACATATCACAGACGCAGGTGACAAGTGTGACCTTCTAGCTCAGATTTTTTTAAAGTCAAACCAATGTTAACCAATCACTTTAAGGAATAAAAGCAAAGGCAATTCCAAATTGTAATGACGTCATCATCGGCTGCGAATTGAAGCCGATTATACATTACTCAAACCACAGGCATTGCTGCAAACCCCAAAAATGTTTTGATTATTCCGAACATAATACCAAACTTCGAATGAAATAATTTTCTTCTTGGAAATTTCACATTCAAAGCAAAATAAAAAAAAAATCGTATCGGATCACATGGTGTTCGTTGGGCTTTTTAAGTTTGTGCTTGGTTGAAAACCAGTCCCATATAGACCAGTTCGTAGTTACTGCATGGGCAATTTTGGTCAAATGACCTTTCATTTCTTTCATCATGATAGGCAGATTTCAAAGCAAGATATTACGTAAGCTTGCCTTACATAGCAGGATGAAGAAATTGAATAGACAGGTGACTAGAATAGCACACCAATGAACACTTAATGAAGGTTTTTGTTGCATTCCCACTTTGAATGCATATCTTAGCATGTTGCACAATGTACTTGACAAACTGTGAGATACCAGTCGTTCGAGGAAGCATTGTTGTTTTTTGTGGATGTAAATGAAAACGACAATTCAAAAGAAGATATGAATAATCAAGACATCAAAGTTGGTGCTTATCTCATTAGATTTTAAAGCACCATGTCACTTTAGTACAAATGGCCTTCTTCTGATCATGCGTAGAATCTTTTGATCATGCGCAGAAAGGAACTACGAACTGGCTTATTGTCATGTGGGTGACCGTGGTCACTCGAAATTCGCGTAAAAAGGATTCCATGACATTTGCTCTGGCGACAATTGCTCCGCTCTAAATTTCACATACCAATGGAACAATTTCATTCCCTGGATTTAACACTATACCTAGCCATAGACCTAACATAAAACACTATTGCAACCTTTCCCTGACACTATATTATCTAAGACGAAATAAAGCCAAAAAGTGGTCTCCGTTTTTCGCGTGTTCGGTAAGATAAATAAAGAAGACAAACACAAAATAAATTTTGTTTTATTTCATACTTAAACAGAATAAAAAGAGAAGAATAAAATCATGATGGTGCTTATAACATTTCTCTACGTCACATGTTACTCTCTTAACAGGGGGGGGGGGGGTGGACTTAAAAAGATCTTCCTGTAACGTCACACGGTGACGTCTCCAGCCACAATGACCCGACCACAACAGAAACCTTGATGACTATTAAATAACTGATATACTGACCCATTTTTTGGTCTAATTTTCTTTTGTTTAAAATATTTTAGGTTGGGGAAGGAATATTTTATCGAATACTTTTTATACGTTTCTATAACCTTGACCTCCGTAACAGGTGAGTTATAGAATATTAGTTACGTTTGCAACAATGATTCACTCGATCATGCAAGTAGATTTAAAAAAAAACGCAGGGGATTAAGTTTGTTTCTGAAACCAATTAAAGTTACTTACAGTTCGTGTGATATTTGAATATTTAGAATTAGATAATGAACATCGTGAAATTCTAACGAAAAATCACGAGAAAAAATGTGTTTGACATTGTTACTGTCGTTACTACTAATATCGTCATCCTCGTCCTCCTCCACTAAATCGCTTTCCCCATCACGACCACCACCACCATTATCATCATTACCACCACCACCATCATCATCACCAACACCACCATCATCATCATCATCATCATCACTCACCATCATCACCACCATCACCACCACCACCATTATCATCATCACTCACCATTATCACCACCATCATCACCACCATCACCACCACCACCATCATCATCATCATCACTCACCATTATCACCACCATCATCATCACCATCACCACCATCATCATCATCATCACCATCACTCACCATTATCACCACCATCATCACCACCATCACCACCACCACCATTATCATCATCACTCACCATTATCACCACCATCATCACCACCATCACCACCACCACCATAATCATCATCATCATCATCATCACCACCACCACCACCATCATCATCACCACCACCAACACCATTATCATCATCACCACCACCATTATCATCATCATCACCACCACCTCCATCATCATCATCACCACCACCACCACCATCATCATCATCACCACCACCACCATTATCATCATCATCACCACCACCACCATCATCATCATCACCACCACCACCATTATCATCATCACCACCACCACCATCATCATCATCACCACCACCAACACCATTATCACCACCATCACCACCACCACCATTATCATCATCACCACCACCACCACCATCATCATCATCACCACCACCACCACCATCATCATCATCACCACCACCACCATTATCATCATCACCACCACCACCACCACCACCATCATCATCATCACCACCACCATTATCACCATCATCACCACCACCACCATCATCGTCATGACCACCACCACCACCTCCATCATCACTACAACCACTATCATCATCGCCACCATCATAATCACTCTACCACCATCATCATCATCAGTACCATCATCACCGTCACCATACTCATCATCATCATCATCATCACCACCACCATCATCGTCATCATCTTCACCATCGTCAGTATCCGCGGCAGCAAGCAAAATTGCTATACATGTACCTGTGTAGTAATTCGTAACAAGACTCAATGCAATCAATAAAACTCATATTTAAAAAAGGGGAGGGTCCCCCATCTGCATTCAACCTTCGTTGATCTCATCGGCTCAATCATGATAATGGCCTTCACCAAATTTCACATTTCGACTATGGCAGGCATCGAAACGGTGCCCGATTAATCATCGACAATGCTCAGTCACATTGCCCAAAGCGACCCTGGACGATCAAACCTACAACGTTATTTCCAATGACAAACCATCAGTCGGTTTGGAATCAGTTATGTTGGTATGACTTTACCATACGTGTTGCAGTCACATTCCAGAAACCGACTCCAGATCGATCAAATTTATTACGTTATCACCAATGACAAAATATCGGTTGGTTTGGAGTCAGTTTTGTTGGTGTGACTGCAGGCGGTAATGACTTCGTGCATTACATGTATTGCTAGGAGATCGGTCGCATCACAGCGAACTCAAAGGTAATGTATTAAAGGGGACTGTCAATTCAATCCATCAATTTCCATTTTATCGAGCCAGGGCAGAACTCGCTAATTTCAAATTGCAATTATGTATAACTGTGGTCTTAATGCATCCTTATGGCAACTTCAGACACTTCTCAATTCTTCATCTGCACATCATGGGATAGTCCTTTTGTGGGGCTATATTACCATCAACAACGATGATAGACCCCCCCCCAGTATTGCCGTACACACGAGTGACCCCCCAAAAAACGCGCTAAAGGGGGGGTCAGTTTTTGACACGGTCCGCGCGTGCACTCGTTACGGGTAACAAAAACATCGATTTTCAAAAAAGGGGGTAGTTTTGAAAGACTGGTCATTGGTCAATCGCAGGGTCAAACGTATTTAGGGTATGCTTTTCTTAAGATTAGCCAAATGTGTTAAAGGCTTATTTTTTCCCCCAAGCTTTTTCCCCGGGGTCATATTCTGTCGACAATTTGTTTAGGGGGTTATTTGCCCACAGAGAAAACTCGTTGAAGGGGTGTTTGGAAATAATTTGTCCAGGCATGTGTACAGCAATACATTTGACTGCCCCACCCCCGGATAGAACTTGGCTATAAACCCAGGTTTTGGGGAGTTCCTTGTTTTGATCAAGGGCAATAGGGGACAATTTCCTCATTACCATTAGGTATTTATTGGAATATTATTCATTTTTCTCTTACAAGAGATACAGACATCTGAACATAATTATGGGAAGCGATAGACATAATAAAAGCGTGTTTCTCTTATTCAAATCGAAGAGAGCAAATCAAGTATGATATTTGAAATTTAAGACGTAGAAAATACCTCCCGGCGGCACCGTTTTGGCGCAAAATTACCGTTAATCTAGCACATGGTGTATACTTAAGCTTAAGGCAATTGTCTACTTAAGTGAAAGTCAAGTCCATGAAAGTTAAGTCCATCCTCATGGTGGCTTCATCCAAAGCGGAAATGCGATTATCAAGGTTAAATGAGGTAAAGGGCGACTGAAATTATG